>NC_073385.1:65624463-65654463 GCF_028641065.1 Leucoraja erinaceus
GACGGGGAGAGGGAGAGAGGGAGGGAGGGGGGAGAGGCGAGGGTATTACCTGGGAGTTAATGGGATAAGTAAGTAAGTAAATAAGTTCATTGGCCAAGTATTCACATACAAGGAATTTGCCTTGGTGCTCCGCCCGCAAGTAACAACATGACGTACAATGACAGTTACGAATGACTCAGAAAACACTAAACATTAATAATAATAAAACATTAATGATAAAACACCATTGATCAAGCATGTGAACCAACAAAATACCAGATCAAAGGGAGGCTACAGATTTTTGGCTGTTGAGTAGAGCAACTACTCGTGGATAAAAACTGTTTTTATGTCTGGCTGTGGCAGCTTTGACAATCCGGAGTCGCCTTCCAGAGGGAAGTGATTCAAAGAGTTTGTGGCCAGGGTGAGAGGGGTCAGAGATGATCTTGCCCGCTCACTTCCTGGCCCTTGCAGTGTACAGTTCGTCAATGGAGGGAAGGTTGCAGCCAATAACCTTCTCTGCTGATCGGACGATTCGCTGCGTGCTCCAGGTGTCATGCTTGGTGGCTGAGCCAAACCAGACACCACACCTGGAGTCTGCAGCGAATGGTCCGATCAGCAGAGTATCCACGAGTAGTATGTGCCATTGTGTGTCTACTGTCAATGGAGATTGTTAGAGACACCGAAGGAAATAACCGGTTGCGCCACCAGCATTATAAGCGTGGGATTGGGAATTATCACAGGCAGTTAGTTGGGGGCTTTTTAATACAACAGTACAGCACAGAAACAGGCCCTTGGACTTGACTTTATAGAGATACAGCGCGGAAACAGGCCCCCCGGCGCCAACAATGTATAATATTTACAATTACCCGGAGAAAACCCACGCAGGTCACGGGGAGAACGTACAAACTCCGTACAGACAAGCACCCGTGGTCAGGATCGAACCCGGGTCTCCGGCGTTGCGAGGCAGCAACTCTACCGCTGGTGCCACCAGTGCATTCCAGGCACTGACCTGGCCCTCCACAAAAAGCTTGTTCCGCACATCTCCTTTCAACTTTCTCCCTCTGACAATGAGTTTGTGAGCTGGACTGAAGAAAGATGGCAAGAGGAGTGATATAGAGTCAATTGTTCTGGCGTTTGACAATGGGCGGGTGGTACTGTGCATGGCGATATCCAGTGGGGGTTAAATGCCCACCAGGACAAGCTAGATGCAAGAAAAATGTTCCCAATGTTGGGCGAGTCCTGAATCCAGACAAAAATGTTCCCAATGTAGGGCTCTGGTAAGACGACATCTGGAGTATTGTGCACAGTTTTGGTCTCCTAATTTGAGGAAGGACATCCTTGTGATTGAGGCAGTGCAGCGTAGGTTCACAAAGTTGATCCCTGGGATGGCGGGACTGTCATATGAGGAAAGATTGAAAAGACTAGGCTTGCATTCACTGGAGTTTAGAAGGATGAGGGGGGTTCTTATAGAAACAAATAAAATTATAAAAGGACTGGACAAGTTAGATGCAGGAAAAATGTTCCCAATGTTGGGCGAGTCCAGAACCAGGGGTCACAGTCTTAGAATAAGGGGGAGGCCATTTAAGACTGAGGTGAGAAAAAAACGTTTTCACCCAGAGAGTTGTGGATTTGTGGAATTCCCTGCCACAGAGGGCAGTGGAGGCCAAACCACTGGATGGATTTAAGAGAGAGTTAGATAGAGCTCTAGGGGCTAGTGGAATCTACAAGAAGGTTAGTCCTGGGTGTATGTGGCCCTGGGACTGCCTGCACACCTGTGGTTATCATTGAGGATCATCGCATCCACTCTCCACGATGCACAGAGACTAGAAGCTGATGATGGTGCTGGAGTAACACATGTGGCACTATTATTTGTCGTTGCTGATAGAGTTGTGGATGCACAGGTCTTCAGATATCTTCCTGACACCATGGCTGTTACCAAGAACACAAAGTGCTGGGGCAACTCAGCGGGTTAGGCAGCATCTCTGGAGAACATGGATAGGTGATATTTTGAGTCGGGACCCTTCTTCAAACTTGCTTAATGCTGCCTAACCTAATGAGTTACTCCAGCATTTTATGTTCTATGCAAGATGCCTTAAGTCTGCATGGCTGTTACTGCCACTGGGCAGTTTCCACTTTGACCATCACTGAGAGGCTATACCTTGACAATACTGTCCCTTGACAATCTCGTAACTGTCACTGTATGTCACGTTGTTACTTGTGGGCGGAGCACCAAGGCAAATTCCTTGTATGTGAATACTTAGCGAATAAACTTACTTACTTACTTACCTGCCCCAAGTGTGCTACAGGTTATAATTTAAACTGGAGGAGGAAAGGATGTAAGAAAGGGGACTGAAGCAAGAGATTTAACTGACACATAGAAACATAGAAAATAGGTGCAGGAGTAGGCCATTCGGCCCTTCGAGCCTGCACCGCCATTCAATATGATCATGGCTGATCATCCAACTCAGTATCCTGTACCTGCCTTTTCTCCATACCCCCTGATCCCTTTAGCCACAAGAGCCACATCTAACTCCCTCTTAAATATAGCCAATGAACTGTGGCCTCAACTACCTTCTGTTGGCAGAGAATTCCAGAGATTCACCACTCTCTGTGTAAAAAATGTTTTTCTCATCTCGGTCCTAAAGGATTTCCCCTTTATCCTTAAACTGTGACCCCTTGTCCTGGACTTCCCCAACATCGGGAACATTCTTCCTGCGTCTAGCCTGTCCAACCCCTTAAGAATTTTGTAAGTTTCTATAAGATCCCCCTCAATCTTCTAAATTCTAGGGTGTACAAGCCAAGTCTATCCAGTCTTTCTTCATATGAAATTCCTGACATCCCAGGCATCAGTCTGGTGAACCTTCTCTGTACTCCCTCAATGGCAAGAATGTCTTTCCTCAGATTTGGAGACCAAAACTGTACGCAATACTCCAGGTGTGGTCTCACCAGGACCCTGTACAACTGCAGTAGAACCTCCCTGCTCCTATACTCAAATCCATTTGCTATGAATGCTAACATACCATTCGCTAAGTAGACACTAAGTAGGATTACCAGCCATGAAAATCTGTGGGGTTACTACTGATGCTGGTGAACCTTTCCTGACATGGAACTTACTTCTGATACTGACTGGGCCAGTGGAGAACATTTGGAGGTGATACCTTTTAATTTGAATGAAATCTTAAAATCCCAACTGCCTCATCAAATGAGTGTAAATATACCTCGGGTATCCTGGACAGTATTTTGGCCTCATTCAAAGTGAAAGGATTGCAGAGATTTGTGAGGGGTGTTGCCAGGACCTGATGGGCTGAGCTATAGGGAGAGGCTGGGCAAGCTACTGTATGACTATTCTTTGGAGCACAGGAGGCCGAGGAGTTATCATATGGAAAGGTGTAAGATCATGAAGGGGATAGGGTGGGTGAATGCAGTCTTTTACCCTGAAACAGAGAATCAAGAACTGGAGGCCCTAGATTTAAGGTGAGAGGGACAAGAGTTGTCAGGAACCTGAGGGGCAAGAAGGTGGTGGGTAAATGTAACGAGCTGCCAGGGGAAATGGTTGAGACTAGTATAGTATTAGTACTATAACAGCATTTAAAAAACACTTAGACTGGGAAGTGCAGGAAGGAACAGCAGATGCTGGTTTAAACCCAAGATAGACATATGAAGCTGGAGTAACTCAGCAGGTCAAGCAGCATCTATGGAGAGAAGGAATGGGTGACGTTTTGGGTTGAGGCCCTTCTTCAGACTGAGAGTTATGGGAAAGAGAAAGAAGAGATATAGAACGATATGGAACAAATGAATGAAAGCTATGCAAAAAAGTAACGATAATAAAGGAAATAGGCCATTGTTAGCTGGAGATGGATTGGAAAGGATTTAGGGGGATATGGACCAAACATGGAAATGGGACTAGCTTACATACCAGCCCTATACAACTAGCTCTGTAGTTGTATAGGGCTCTGGTGAGACCAAATCTGGAGTATTGTGTACAGTTTTGGTCTCCTAATTTGAGGAAGGACTTCCTTGTGATTGAGGCAGTGCAGCGTAGGTTCACGAGATTGATCCCTGGGATGGCGGGACTGTCATATGAGGAAAAATTGAAAAGACTAGGCTTGCATTCACTGGAGTTTAGAAGGATGAGGGGTGAGCTTATAGAAACATATAAAATTATAAAAGGACTGGACAAGCTAGATGCAGGAAAAATGTTCCCAATGTTGGGCGAGTCCAGAACCAGTGGTCACAGTCTTAGAATAATGGGGAGGTCATTTGAGACTGAGGTGAGAAAAAACTTTTTCACCCAGAGAGTTGTGAATTTGTGGAATTCCCTGCCACAGAGGGCAGTGGAGGCTAAATCACTGGATGGATTTAAGAGAGAGTTAGATAGAGCTCTAGGGGCTGGTGGAGTCAAGGGATATGGGGAGAAGGCAGGCACAGGTTATTGATTGGGGATGATCAGCCATGATCACAATGAATGGCGGTGCTGGCTTGAAGGGCCGAATGGCCTCCGCCTGCACCTATTTTCTATGATTCTAAATGAGGATCTTGGTTGGTTTTCTGCGAGTTAGTCCAAAGGTCCTGTTTCCATGCTGTATGACTTCCATGTTACTCTGCAGTGTAGCCCGGCCATTGTCAGGTCACCAATGACATTCTCAGCATCATCGACAGTCACCCTCGCTAATACACACGCAACGGGGGAAGATTACTGGCAGGGTGATGGGGTTTGTTACTAACACTGAGTTTTTTTGTAGCCACCCGTCATTAGTTTCACTGATGAACTGACATCATTAAAATCATGCCTTTCACAGGGGTTTATTGCTAAATGAAATCCCCCCCCCTCAAAATCTATCGATGCTGTCAATTCGAAACAAAGAACAGTGTTTCAGTTTGAAGATTGTCCATCAGAACTATATCAGTTCTGATGAAGGGTCTTGCACCTGAAACATTAACTCTGTTTCTCTCGATACCGCTGCTGCCAACTGGCTGGGTGCAGTTTTCAGTTTGCGACCATTATTGGTTATGTATGTCTGAAACATAGAAAACAGGAGCAGGAGTAGGCCATTCGGCCCTTCTAGCCTGCACCGCCATTCTCTATGATCATGGCTGATCTTCCAACTGTATCCTGTACCTGCCTTCTCTCCATACCCCCTGATCCCTTTAGCCACAAGGGCCACATCTAACTCCCTCTTAAATATAGCCAATGAACTGGCCTCAACTACCTTCTGTGGCAGAGAATTCCACAGATTCACCACTCTCTGTGTGAAAAAATGTTTTTCTCATCTCGGTCCTAAAAGATTTCCCCTTTATCCTTAAACTGAGACCCCTTGTTCTGGACTTCCCCAACATAGGGAACAATCTTCCTGCATCTAGCCTGTCCAACCCCTTAAGAATGGTGTAAGTTTCTATAAGATCCCCCCTCATTCTTCTAAATTCTAGCGAGTACAAGCCGAGTCTATCCAGTCTTTCTTCATATGAAGAAATGTTGCTGTAGTTCAGCACTGGCACCGTGCTGGAGTTTCTTCATGAGGATGTCGTTGCTGCTCTCTCTGCCTGTGTGTATCCGCCAGGCTGCTGGGACGGGGGTGTTGCCCAAATGTGGGGCGTTTATGAAAGAATATTGCCCGAGCACTGACGGCCTTGTGTTGTGTGTGTTGTGGGCACCAGGAGTTTAACACTGGCACACTTGACACTGACTCTCACGTTTGTCCTTGCAGCAATCTGCCGATCCGGGTGTAGCGCACAGCATGGATACTGCCATCGTCCGGGTGAGTGCAAGTAAGTTACTGGTGGGCAGGAGGCGTGAGCTGGCGGTGCCCAGCCACGTCCGCGCTTGGCGTTCCTCCTCGCCGTTCACAGGACAACTAACGGTGTTCTTCTCTCACTCTCTCTTGAGGTGCCACTTTGGATGGCAGGGGGAGTCCTGCAATGACTGCATGCGCCACCCGGGCTGTCTCCACGGGACCTGTGAGCAGCCCTTCCAGTGCACCTGCCGGGAAGGCTGGGGCGGCCTCTTCTGTAACCAAGGTGAATGAGTGTACAATGGGCGCGATATTGCCCCACACCTGGCGTCACCCCACTCACACCCTTACCCATCTCATGCCCAGTCCCCTGCACAATCCTCCGCATTCAACATCTAGTGTAGTTTGGATTAGAGATACAGCGTGCAAACAGGCCCACCGAGTCTGCACCAACCAGCGATCCCCTGTCCCACTTAGAAGACCTAATTCACGACCTTTTTTACTAGTGGACATTTTTCATCAGGCTAGAAAAACGTCCCGACCTACTCCACACCACGAGTACCTACGACTAACATCATGGCCTACCTACGACCTCCTACAACCTCGTGACGATCATGCTGCAAGTATGTCAAGGGCAAACTCGGCATAGGTCGTGAATTAGGTCATGAAAGTGGGACAGGCCCTTTTAACACTATCCTACTCGGGACAAATTACATGGTTTCAATACCAAGCCAATTAACCTACAAACCTGGACGTCATTGGAGTGTGGGAGGAAACCGAAGATTTTGGAGAAAACCCACGCAGGTCACAGGGAGAACGTACAAACTCCGTACAGACAGCACCCGTAGTCAGGATCGAAGATGGGACCCCGGTGTCTGGCGCTGTGAGGCAGCAACTCTACCGCTGAGCCACCGTGCAATCTTTCTTTCATCTTTCGTCAAGACATGCAGCGTGGAAACAAGCCAAAAGTGATGGAGAAACTCAGTGGGTGCAGCAGCATCTATGGAGCGAAGGAAATAGGCAACGTTGCCTATTTCCTTCGTTCCATAGATGCTGCTGCACCCGCTGAGTTTCTCCAGCACTTTTGTTTACCTACGATTTTCCAGCATCTGCAGTTCCTTCTTAAACACATGGAAACAAGCCATTCATGTAGATAGGATGGTCAAGGAGGCTTTTGGCACATTGGCCATCAGAGTACTGAGTATTATAGTTGGGATGTCATGTTACAGTTGTGCAAGACATTGGTGGGACCACATTTGGAGTATTGTGTTCTGTTTTAGTCACCCTGTTGTCGAGAAGATGTTGTAAAACTGGAAAACATAGAAACATAGAAATTAGGTGCAGGAGTAGGCAATTCGGCCCTTCGAGCCTGCACCGCCATTCAATATGATCATGGCTGACCATCCAACTCAGTATCCCGTACCTGCCTTCTCTCCATACCCTCTGATCCCCTTAGCCACAAGGGCCACATCTAACCCCTCTTAAATATAGCCAATGAACTGGCCTCAACTACCCTCTGTGGCCGAGAGTTCCAGAGATTCACCACTCGAAAAAAGTTCTTTCTTCTCTCTGGAAAAAGGATTTCCCCTTTATGCTGTGAGGGTGCAGAGAAGATTTACGAGGATGTTGCCAGGACTCGAGAGCCCGAGATGCAGGGAGAGGTTGAGCAGACTGTACAAAATCTTGCAAGGCATAGAAAAGGTGCATGGTCACAGTCTCTTTCTCAGAGTAGAGGAGGCAGTAACTCAAGGAGATACGTTTTGGTGAGAGTGGAAGGAATTAAGAGATCTGAGAGTTAACTTCTTCATGCAGGGGGTGATGTCAAGTCAAGTTTATTCGTCACGTACACACACGAGACGTGCAGTGAAATGAAAAGTGGCAATGCTCGCGAATTGTGCAAAAAACAAACAAACAAACTACAAACAGAATATTCACATATTACATATTTGTGGGACGAAGGGAAGAAAAGGAAAAAAAAACAGCAATTTTTAAAAAGACACCACACAACAGCTGAGTGGTACACAGTAAAGTTAGTCCCTGGTGAGATAGGAGTTTACAGTCATAATGGCCTCTGGGAAGAAACTCCTTCTCATCCTCTCCGTTCTCACAGCATGGCAACGGAGGCGTTTGCCTGACCGTAGCAGCTGGAACAGTCCATTGCTGGGGTGGAAGGGGTCCCCCATGATCTTGGTAGCTCTGGAGTTGCACCTCCTGAAGGGGGGGACGAGTGAAGTTCCCATAGTGCATGGGTGTATGGGATGAGTTGCTGGATAGAGGAAGGTGTAGAGGCAGGTACAATAGCATGTCGATAAGACATCTAGACAGGTGCATGGAGAGAGGAAAGGTGAGGAGGGTTATGGGCTAAATGCAGGCCAGTGGGACCAGTTCAGCTGTAAAACCTGCCAGCATGGTTGTGTGGTAGGGCATGTTTTGGTGCAGTATGACTTTGTCAGGATTTCTCCTGGGTCTTTGGCGCTGTGAGCCAGGGACTCTACCCACCCTTTGTCAGCTTGATGACAATGAGATCAGATATTCTCCCAGACTAAGTGAATTCTTATAGTGGTGTATAAGATCATGAGAGAAATAGATTGGATTGATGCCATTTACCCAGAGTAGGGGAATCAAGAACCAGACAACATAGGTTTAAGGTGAGGGCGGGGGAGAAAGATTTAATAGGAACATGTTTACACAAAAGGTGGTAGATATAAGGACAAATAGTTAGATTCCCTCCCAGAGTGGAGGAATTTCTAGTAACTGAGTGTACTGGTTGGGGTGGCACAGTGATTCAGCTGGTAGATCCATGACCTCACAACGCCAGAGTCCCAGGTACAATCCTGACCTTGGTTGCTGTCTGCGCGGAGTTTGCACGTACTCCTTCTGACCATATGGGCTTCCTCCCACACCTCAATGATGTGATGGTTTGTAGGTTAATTGACCTCTTTACATTGATCCTCGTGGGTATTTGGTGGATGGGAAAGTGGGATGATATGGTGTATGAACAAGGACCAGATTTGAAACACATCTGCCTAGGGGCCTGAGGGGCGGTCGAGTGAATGTGGGCAAAGGTCCCCAAAGATGAGGAAGTACAAGGGGTCCAGCAAATAAAGGGGAAATCAAAACCGAGATGAGAAGAACCACGCAGGAGTGGGAAATCTCTGGAACTCTCGCCGAGGGTAGTTGAGGCCACAGGAGTTAGTCCATCTACCCCTCCGACCATGTCATATTGAATGGCGGTGCAGGCTCGAAGGGCCGAATGGCCTACTCCTGCACCTAATTTCATGTTTCTATGTAAATCAGCCCAGACTCCTCTGAGTGACAGGTCCATCTGCCCCTCCGACCGTCCGAGCACCCTGAGATCCCACGACCGCTGTGTGTTTGACAATGCAAGGAACAGGTAGATGGGAATCCATCGCCGGGCTTGGCCCCTGTTGCCGGCGAGCCCGTGACTGAGGTTGTTCCCCTCCGCTCTCTCCGCACCTTCACAGACCTCAACTACTGCACCCACAACAAGCCCTGCCTGAACAGCGCCACCTGCACCAACACGGGCCAAGGCAGCTACACCTGCGCCTGCCCGCCCGGCTACACCGGAGTCAACTGCCAGACGCACGTGTCCAAGTGCCACAGCAGCCCCTGCAGAAACGGAGGGACCTGCACGGTAAGATGCTACGCCTCACCTGCCGTGACCAGCCGCAGCTCTCCCGTACCTGCACCCTCCTGCAGGACTGATCTATCCAACCTGGGACAGGGGCGCATAGGTTCCCCCCTCAGCTCCAGCTCCCTCTCCTCGCTCCCACTCATTGTGTACTGCATGGAAACAGGCCCTATTGCCAACCTTACCCTTGCCAACCAAGTTGACAAACTAGATGAATCCCACATGCCCATATCCCTTTACACTCTCCCTATCCAATTATCAATGGGACAGCAACCTTGACTGCTACTTCTCCCACTAACTCCTGCAGGATGGACCATCCTCTATTTTCCATTTCTCAGTCTCCGCCATGTCCTCTCCCAAGGTGAGGCTTTCCACTCTAGGACATCCGAGGTCCTCCTTTCTTCAGTAAAAGTGGTTTCCGTCCTTCTGTTGTGGATGGAGCCTTCTTCACCCATGTCTTGTCTAAGGTCCGCCATCCTGCTCTCATGCCCGCTGCCCCCAGACAGCACGAGGTGAGCTCCCCGGTTGCACACCCAACACCCCACCACCCACACGTCGCTCTCTGACTTCAACGCGCTCCCACCGTCAGTCACATCTCCCCGTCCCCACCACGCCCTCCGCAAGTCCTTGGTTCCCTCATCCCCTCCCACCCAAAGCGACCTCACCCCTGGCCTCCTCCTACGACCAAGTAGGTACTTTCCCCAGCAACCACAGGACATGTATCGCCTGCTCCTGCTCCTACTGCCTCACATCCATCCATGGACCCCAGCAGTCCTTCCAGGCGAGACACGTGCATCTCTTCCAACCTTAACCGCTGCATTCAGTGTGGCCTCAACGTGACCCCTTTTACATCGGCGAGACCAGGTATAGACTATGTGGCTGTTCCACCTTGTAATTGCGCTCAGTCTGCCAAGGGCAGCTGGATCTCCCGGTTGCTAACCATTTTAACTCCCCTTCCCATACCAACCTTTCTGTCCTAGGCCACCTCCATTGTCAGAGCAAGGCCACACGCCTCAAATTCAGCCTGGCTATCTTTCAACCCCACAATATGAGTATTGAATCCTCCAATCTCAAGTAATGCCCCCAATTCCACACCACCTCTCTTTGCCCTGCCCCACTCCAGTTTGCAAACATTCTCCCGCCATCTTCCATTACCCCATTCACCCTGCTACTTTCCCCTCCTCCATACTCTCCTCTCCTATCCTCGAGTCCCCCATTAGTTGCCCACTTTGTCCCACCCATTTCTCATTTCCGGCCTTCTCCCTCCCCCCCCCCAACTCCGGTCTGAAGAAGGGCCCCAGCTCAAAACGTCGTCTACCCATCCCGTTCACAGTTCCTGCCCTACCCGCGAAGGTCCTACCTTCATTAAGAAAACGTTTGAGGAAACATTCGACAGGTCCCTGCCCAGCCAAGCTCCTTATGGGACTACGTTACCTCCCCCCCCCCCCCCCCCCACCCCTCCTCCTGGCTTCCTCTCCCCCAGCTCCCTAACCCCACTCCCCTCCCCCATGTTCCTGCTCCCCTCTCCCACTGCCCCATTTCCTGGCTTTGTCTGCTGTGCCAACCTCTCCAAGTGTCATTGCTAAAGGTCTGTAGACAGCAGGGTCAGTGAGGTTACACAAAAAAGCTGGAGAAACTCAGCGGGTGCAGCAGCATCTATGGAGCGAAGGAAATAGGCAACGTTTCGGGCCGAAACCCTTCTAGACTGATCGGGGGCGGGGGTGGGTGGGGACAAGAAAGGGAAAAGGAGGAGTAGCCAGAAGGCTGGGGGATGGGAGGAGACAGCAGGGGGGCTGAGGAAGGGGAGGAGACAGCAAGGACTAACAAAATCGATGTTCATGCCCCGGGGTGCAGACTCCCCAAACGGAATATGAGGTGCTGTTCCTCCAATTTCCGGTGCTGCTCGCTGTGGCCATGGAGGAGACCCAGGACAGAGAGGTCGGAGGCGGAGTGGGAGGGGGAGTTGAAGTGCTGAGCCACCGGGAGGTCAGCTTGGTTATTGCGGACCGAGCGGAGGTGTTCGGCGAAACGATCGCCCAACCTCCGCTTGGTCTCACCGATATAGATCTGCTGACATCTAGAGCAGCGGACGCAATAGATGAGGTTGGAAGAGATGTCAGTGATTCCGCCTGCTTGTTACTAACGCTGTGCTCCTGTTGCAGGAATCGGAGGAGGGTTACCGCTGTTCCTGTGGACCTGCCTTCAATGGGAAGCACTGTGAGAATAGTGTCCTGACCTGTGCAGATCTGCCCTGCTTTAACGGTGGCACTTGCTACCAGAGATCACGCGGGGTGGCCTACATATGCCACTGTGCCCCAGGCTTTGCTGGGATCAACTGTGAGCAGAGGGTGGATGATTGCACCAGGAGCCCCTGTGCAAATGGTAACTCCTCAACCTGTTCTCTCTCTCTCTCTCACTCTTAGTAACAAAGTCTCCTTAACAAAGAGAGTCTTGGCACAGGTGCCCATTCAGATCAATACATCTCCATTATGTCCATAGACAGATACAAAAAGCTGGAGTAACTCAGCGGGTCAGGCAGCATCTCTGGAGAAAAGGAATAGGTGATGTTTCGGGTCAAGACCCGAGACGTCAGCTATTCCTTTTCTCCAGAGATGCTGCCTGACCCGCTGAGTTACTCCAGCTTTTTGTGTCTATCTTCGGTGTAAACCAGCAATTGCAGTTCCTTCCTCCACATCCATTACATCCATGCTGTGTCACTCCCAGAGTAATCAGGTTCAGTTTTAGTTTAGTTTAGTTTACTGTCACGTGTACCGAGGTGCAGTGAAAAGCTTTTGTTGGGTGCTAAACAGTCAGTGGAAAGACAATACATGATTACAATCGAGCCATTCACAGTGTACAGATAGATACATGATAAGGGAATAATGTTTAGTGCAAGATAAGACTAGTCAAGTCCAATCAAAGATAGTCCGAGCGTCTCCAATGGTAGGATGGTTCAGCTGCCTGACAACAGCTGGGAAGAAACTGTCCCTGAATCTGGAGGTGTGCGTTTTCACACTTCTGTGCTTTTTGCTCGGTGGGAGAGGGGAGAAGAGGTAGTGGCCAGGGTGTGACTCATCCCCCTCTCCCACTGCCCTTCACAAATCTTAGCTTAATCCCACTCACTTCAACAGCCCTGTCATAAATCCCAATTTAATTCCATTCCCAACCCACTCCATCTTGCAATAAATCCCAGACCAATTGCACTGCCTGACTTCCAATAAATCTCAGGTTAATCCCACCCCACAATCACTCACTCATTCCGGCCATAAATACCAGACCAGGCCAATGAAAAGACATTTGCATTGGGACATGGATAGGAAAGATTTAGAATATTATGGACCAAACATGGGCAGGTGAGATTAGCATCTTGGTCGGCATGGGCAAGTTGGGCCGAAGGGCCTGTTTCTGTGCCATATAACTCTACGAGTTCACACCCACATCCCACCGATAAATCTCTATCCAGCTCAATGCCCCATTCTCACCCTGTGGTCCTGTACGCAAATTAATCCCACTGTCCCCCTTGTTCCCTGCAGTCACCACCCAGTAACAATATTGCCCAACTCTTTCCCTTCAATCCTATATTAATCTCATTTTTCCCTCTCATCATATAGCTACGTCAATCACAAATTACTTCCGCTTCCCAACTCCCTCCTGTCGCCCTGTTTTAATTTCAACCGAGTCCAATCCAGATCTTGGGGATACATGGCTCCCCACACTAACCGACCTCCCTTCCATTGACTCCATTTATACCTCACGCTGCCCCCGGCAAGGCCAGCAGCATAATCAAGGACCAGTCACACGCTTTTCACTCCCTCTTCTCCCCTCTCCCATCAGGTTAAAAAGGTATAGAAGTGTGAAAACACACACCTCCAGATTCAGGGACAGTTTCTTCCCAGCTGTTACCAGGCAACTGAATCATCCTACCACAAGCGGAGAGCAGTGCTGAACTACTATCCACCTCTTTAGTGACCCTCAGACTATCCTTGTTCAGATTTTGCTGGCTTTACCTTGCGCTAAACGTTATTCCCTTATCATGTATCTATACACTGTAAATGGCTCGATTGTAATCATGTATTGTCTTTCCGCTGACTGATTAGCACGCAACAAAAGCTTTTCACTGTATCTCGGTACACGTGACAATAGACTAAACTAAAAACCTACCGCAGAATTCAAGGCAACATGAGTTCCCTTCAAGGTTTGAGGTTGGAATCAGACAGGGCCTTTGTAGAGTATACAGAGAGGAAAAAACTCAAAGGCTAATAGGGGGCAAGAAATGGTTTTGGCCAGTTGGATTAAAGCAAATCCCAAAGCCTTGTATACCTGTATTAAAAACAAGAGGATAACCAGGGAGAAGGTAGAACTACTCAAGGATAAAGGAGGGAATTTGTGCTTGGAGACCGCGGATATAGTTGAGGCACTAAGTACTTTGCATTTGCTTTCATCAACGAATGGGACATGGACACTGTGAGATCAGTGTGGAGAACATTAATATGGAGGGACATTGGAATCTGCCTAGCCCCAATTAAGTACCTTCCCCCAACATCCAACACCCGTCCCCATTCAAAACAATCTTAAGGAAACTTCCGTGGATTCACCTAATAAATTCTGCCCAGTCCATTCCCCTTGCCCTGAGCAGGTCCCAGTCAATATTGGGGAAGTTAAAGTCATCCCTGTGGTCCTTGCATCCTTCGGTAATCTGTGTCTACATATCTGATCCTCCCCCTCCCGTGGCAATTGGTTTTGCCTCAAACTATAATGAGTATAACTGTTCCGTTCTTATTTTTGAGTACAACCCATTGTATGTCAGAGTACCCTCCAGTGTGTCCACGCTGAGTACTGCCGTGACATTCTCCCTGTTTAGCAAAGCAACTCCCCCACCTCTCTTACCCCCCTCTCTATCTCGTCCGAAACATCAAAACCCAGGCACGTTGAGCTGCCGGTCGTGTCCCACTAGCAACCAAGTTCCCGTAATGGCCACAACATCATAATTCCAAGCACTGATTCAGACTCTGTTCATTAGCTTCACGCACAATATCCCTTCAACTGAAGTAAACACACTTCAGCCCCTCATTATCCCCCTATTCATGAACTGCTCCCTGCCTGTCCTGCCTTTGAGACTTACTTATCTCAGCCTTTCTCATCAGCCCTTCCATTTGGTGACGTGCTGCTGTGGTTAGCACCCCCTCCCATTCTAGGACCCCCCATCTTCTCGGAGCGCTGGAGAGTACCTTATGTTCCTTTATTTAAGAAGGGGAATAGAGAGAATCCCAGGAATTATAGGCTGGTGGGCCTCACATCAGGGGTAGGGAAACCATTGGAGAGGATTTTTTTGCCGTAGGATTTATTCCCATTTAGAGGAGAATGGGATAATCAGGAACAGTCAGCTCGGACCAGTACATGGCAAACAATGACCTTACAGAGAAAGGTTGAACAAGTTAGGGCTTTATTCTTTGGAGCGCAGAAGGTTAAGGGGGGACGATAGAGGTTTTTAAAATGATGAGAGGGATAGACAGAGTTGACGTGGAAAAGCTTTTCCCACTGAGAGTAGGGAAAATTCAAACAAGGGGACATGACTTGAGAATTAAGGGACTGAAGTTTAGGGGTAACATGAGGGGAACTTCTTTACTCAGAGAGTGGTAGCTGTGTGGAATGAGCTTCCAGTGAAGGTGGTGGAGGCAGGTTCGTTTTTTATCATTTAAAAAATAATTGGATAGTTATATGGATGGGAAGGGAATGGAGGGTTATGGTCTGAGCGCAGGTATATGGGACTAGGGGAGATTATGTGTTCGGCACGGACTAGAAGGGTCGAGATGGCCTGTTTCCGTGCTGTAATTGTTATATGTTATTATATGGTTACTAACACGATCAAGTTCTTTGAGGCGATGGCAAAGGTGATCGATGAGGGTAGGGAGGTAGATGTAGTCTACATGGATTTTAGTAATTTAGTAAAGTCCCCCATGGTAGGCTGATCCAAATGATCAATATCTTCGGGATTAACGGTGACTTGGTTGCATGGATTCAGAATTGGTTTCCCAATAGAAGACAGAGGGTTGTGGTGGACGGACCATATTCAAGCAGGAGGTCTGGGACTGTGCTGGGGCCGCTGCTGTTGGTGATATACGTAGATGGGTTGGTTAGTAAGTTTGCAGATGACACCAAGATTGCTGGGGTCACAGATTGCAAGGAAGGCTGTCAAAGTAATGAGGGATATAGATCGGCTACAGAAATCGGGCGGAGAAATGGCAGATAGAGTTTAAATCAATGCAAATATGAGCTGCACCTTGGGTGGTCAAATGTAAGGGGAAAATATACAATGAATGGCATAAGCCTAAACAGAGAGATCTTGGGGTTCAAGTCCATAACTCCCTGAAAGTGGCAACACAAAATAGATGGTGGTAAAGAAGGTATATATGGTATGTGTAGGAAGGAACTGCAGATGCTGGTTAAACCGAAGATAGACATAAAATGCTGGAGTAACTCAGTGGGTCAGACAGCATCTCTGGAGAAAAGGAATAGATGATGTCCTTCTTCGGACTGAGAGTTAGGCAAAAGGGAAACTAGTGATATAGCTGATGATATAGAGAAGGATAGAACAAATGAATGAAACATATGTAAAAAATCAACAATGATAAATGAAGCAGTTCATTGTTAGCTGTGAGCTAGGTGAAAACGATTTACAGACAATGAAACTCACCAGGGTGACAGTGAAATTAGTGCATGACTAGTGTGGGGCAGGGGTGGAGAGAGAGGGGATGGTAGGGTTATTTGAAGTTAGAGAAATCAATATTCATACTGCTGGGTTGGGGGGGGTGTGTGTGAGGGGGAGAGGGGTTAGTGTGTGTATGTGTGAGGGGGGAGTGTATGTGAGGGGGGGAGTGTATGTGAGGGGGGGGTGTAGGGGTTAGTGTGTATATGTGTGAGGGGGGAGTGTATGTGAGGGGGGAGTGTATGTGAGGGGGGGAGGGGTTAGTGTGTGTATGTGTGAGGGGGGAGAGTGTGTGTGAGGGGGGAGTGTGTGTGAGGGGGGGGAGGGGTTAGTGTGTGTATGTGTGAGGGGGGAGAGTGTATGTGAGGGGGGAGTGTATGTGAGGAGGGAGAGGGGATAGTGTGTGTGGAGAGAGGGGGTTGTGTGAGGGGGGAGAGGGGGTTGTGTGTGTGTGTGTGAAGGGGAGAGGGGTAGTGTGTGTGTATGGGGGGGGGGGCATAGTGTGTGTGTATGTGTATGAGGGGGGGAGAGGGGATCGTGTGTGTATGAGGGGGGGGGAGAGGGGATAGTGTGTGTATGGGGGGGAGAGGGGATTGTGTGTGTATGAGGGGGGTTGTGTGTGTATATGGGGGGTTTGTGTGTGTATGGGGGGAGAGGGGATAGTGTATGTGTGTGTGTGTATGAGGGGGGAGAGGGGGTTGTGTGTGTATGGGGGGAGAGGGGGATAGTGTATGTGTGTCTGTGTGTGTATGGGGGGGGGAGGGGATTGTGTGTGTATGGGGGGGGGGGGTGGAGGGGATAGTGTATGTGTGTGTGTGTGTATGGTGGGAGAGGGGATAGTGTATGTGTATGAGGGGGGGGGAGAGGGGGTTGTGTGTGAGGGGTAGTATGTGTAGGGGAGAGGGGATAGTGTATGTGTGTGTGTGTGTGTGTGTGTGTATGAGGGGGGGGGGGGGTTACCCACTCTGGTCTGGTGTGGTGTACTGACCCTCACCCTCTGCCCACACAGGAGGCCGCTGTGAGCCGCTGGGCCTGAGCTGGAGCTGCCGCTGCCGCCCGGGCTTTGTGGGCCGCAGCTGCGAGGTGGAGTTGGGCGGCTGCGGCTCGACCCCCTGCCTGCACGGCGGCCGCTGCCTCCCGGGGCCGGGTCGGGGTGATGCCGCCGCCTGCAGCTGCCCGCCCGGCTACGTGGGCCGCTGGTGCGAGGAGGTGGAGCCGCAGCCGGGGCCCAGCCCGTCGCAGTCGCAGTCCGGGCCTCCGGGCCCCGCCGCCTGGCAGCTGGTGTCACTGGGCTGCGGCCTGGCCGCCCTGGCCCTGCTGCTCCTCGGCCTAACGCTGGCCTTGCGCCGCCTCTGGGCCCGGCCCCGCTCCCGCCAACCGCGGCCTCGGCCCCGGCCCCCCGGCGCCATGAACAACCGCGCCCCGCCCAGGGACAACCTGGTGGCCGCGTCGCAGCTCAAGCTGGCCGGCCTGGGCCTGGGCCTGGACGCCGACCGCCGCCCGCTCTGCAAACTCACCAACTGCGCCGCTGACCGGGGCCCCAACAGCCTCCCGTCGCCCGGGAGAAAGTGGCATAAAAACCAGCCGTGCCGGCCCGACGAGAGCTGGCCCCTCACCCAGCCCGGGTAAAGAACACGACACACACAGCGGCCAAGGTCGCCCAGTATCATCAACCCCCACATCCTCCTCACCCCTCATCCTCTCCCATTCCCATTCCTCTACCCCCCTTGTCCTCCTGTCCTCTCATCATCTCCCCATTCCCATTCCTCTACCCCCTTCCCATTCATAGAAACATAGAAATTAGGTGCAGGAGTAGGCCATTCGGCCCTTCGAGCCTGCACCGCCATTCAAAATGATCATGGCTGATCATCCAACTCAGTATCCTGTACCTGCCTTCTCTCCATACCCTCTGATCCCCTTAACCACAAGGGCCACATCTAACTCCCTCTTAAATATAGCCAATGAACTGGCCTCAACTACCCTCTGTGGCAGAGAGTTCCAGAGATTCACCACTCTCTGTGTGAAAAAGGTTCTTCTCATCTCCGTTTTAAAGGATTTCCACCTTATCCTTAAGCTGTGACCCCTTGTCCTGGACTTCCCTAACATCGGGAACAATCTTCCTGCATCTAGCCTGTCCAACCCCTTAAGAATTTTGTAAGTTTCTATAAAATCCCCTCTCAATCTCCTAAATGCTAGAGAGTATAAACCAAGTCTATCCAGTCTTTCTTCATAAGACAGTCCTGCCATCCCAGGAATCAGTCTGGTGAACCGTCTCTGCACTCCCTCTATGGCAATAATGTCCTTCCTCAGATTTGGAGACCAAAACTGTACGCAATACTCCAGGTGTGGCCTCACCAAGACCCTGTACAACTGCAGTAGAACCTCCCTGCTCCTATACTCAAATCCTTTTGCAATGAAAGCTGACATACCATTCGCTTTCTTCACTGCCTGCTGCACCTGCATGCCTACTTTCAATGACTGGTGTACCATGACACCCAGGTCTCGCTGCATCTCCCCTTTTCCCAATCGGCCACCTCTTCTCCCCCCCTTGTCCTCCTGTCCTCTCATCCTCTCCCCATTCCCATTCCTCTACCCTCTCCCCATTCACCTCATCTCCCCCCCCCATGTCCTCCCCTTTCTCCTCCCCATTCCTCTCCCCTCATTCCCATGCTCATCTTCCCCCCCCCTTGTCCCCCCTTTCTCTTCTCTCCCCATCTCGCTCATTCCCCATGTCTCCTCGCTCCCCGTATCCCCCCCCCCCCCCTCCCCATCCTCCCCCTCCCCCCCATGTCTCCCCCCCCCCCCCCATGTCTCTCCCCTCCCCCATGTCTCCTCCCCCCCCCATGTCTCCCCACTCCCCATGTCACCCCCTCCTCTCCCCATGTCTCCCCCCCTCCCTACAAAATCCCCTCCCCATGTCTCCCCCTCTCCCCCTGTCTCCCCCTCAGCACTGGGAACTGCAGTAACGAGGGAGCACAACAATGTGTGCAAGAACACACTGAGGGGGGCTCTGTACGATCAGAGGGGTGGTTCTGTGGGTGCCCCGCATTGTGGGAAGGACCACCTTACAGTGAGAGAGACAGTACTGAAGAGGCACAGCACTGTGTGGAGGGCTTTATTATGGGAGTGCCACACTACCAGAAAAGCAAAATAGAGGGGGCATCATTGTGTTAGAGGTGGAGGACTGAGGGAGCACAGTACTGTGAAAGGGAAAAAGGGAGTCTTTGGGAGGGGCAGTAGAGTGGGAGTACGGTACAATTATTGTCATGTGTACCGAGATACAGTGAAAAGCTTTTTGTTGTGTGCTACCCAGTCAGTGAAAAGACTATACATTGCAATCAAGCCATCCACGGTATACAGATACAGGATCAAAGGTATAACACTTGCTGCAAGATAAAGTCCAGTAAAGTCTGATTCAAGATAGTTTGAAGATTTCCAATGAGATAGATGGGAGGTCAGGACCGCTGGTAGACAAAAGTGCTGGAGAAACTCAGCGGGTGCGGCAGCATCTATGGAGCGAAGGAAATAGGCGACGTTTTGGGCTGAAACCCTTCTTCAGGCCAGGCCAGGCCAGGTCAGGACCGCTCTCTAGTTGGTTAGAGGGGACGGCTCAGTTGCCTGATAACAACTGGGAAGAAGCTGTCCTTGATTCTGGAGGTGTGTGTTTTCACACTTACCTAATGGGAGAGAGCAGAACAGGGAGTGACATGGGATGAGACTGGTCCTTGATTATGCTGCTGGACTTGCCGAGGCAGCGTTTGTCGGTACTGGGCCTATATTTGCTGGAGTTTAGAAGAATGAGGGGGGACCTCATTGAAACGTACAGAATAGTGGATGTGGAGAGGATGTTTCCACTAGTGGGAGAGTCTAGGACTAGAGGTCTTAACCTAAGAATTAAAGAATGTTCTTTTAGGAAGGAGATGAGGAGGGATTTCTGTCGTCATGTGGTGAATTGGTGGAATTCTTTGCCACAGTAGGCTGTGGAGGCAGTCAGTGGATAAATTTAAGGCCAAGATAGAGAGATTCTTGATTAGTACGGGTGTCGGAGGTTATGGGGAGAAGTGGGAAACAATGGAGTAAGGAGGGAGAGATCGATCAGCCATGATTGAATGGCAGAGTAGACTTGATGGGCCGAATGGCCTAATTCTACTCCTATCACTCATGATCTTCTGCAGTTCCTTGTGTCTCCTTTGTATTTCCCCTGTCTATTATTTATGGATAGTGTTTCTTTCGTTATAAATGTCAATGAGTGGTGCTTTGTGCTCCACACCTGAGCCAACATGTGTTATGTCCACCTGTGCTGCGGCCATTTTCCCCAGGGCATCAGCCTTGCATGTCCGAGTTCTCACCTGCTGCCCTTCTCTGTTCAACAGTGAAAAACTGGAGTGCACGATATCCACTATAGCCTGTTCCTGTGAACTGAAGAACCAGACCGCGTCTCAGGTCAGAGAGAGCTGGCAAAACAACGTCACCACTCAGGTAAGCAAGTCCCATAGAAACATAGAAACATAGAAAATAGGTGTAGGAGTAGGCCATTCGGCCCTTCGAGCCTGCACCGCCATTCGATATGATCATGGCTGATCATCCAACTCAGTATCCCATCCCTTTAGCCACAAGGGCCACATCTAATTTCCTCTTAAATATAGCCAATGAACTGGCCTCAACTACCTTCTGTGGCAGGGAATTCCACAGATTCACCACTCTCTGTGTGGAAAAATGATTTTCTCATCTCGGTCCTAAAAGACTTCCCTCTTATCCTTAAACTGTGACCCCTAGTTCTGGACTTCCCCAACATCGGGAATAATCTTCCCGCACCTAGCCTGACCAACCCCTTAAAAATTTTGTACGTTTCTATAAGATCCCCCCTCAATCTTCCGAATCCCGGCATGTACAAGCCGAGTCTATCCAGTCTATCTTCATATGAATGTCCTGCCATCCCAGGAATCAGTCTGGTGAACCTTCTCTGTACTCCCTCTATGGCAAGAATGTCTTTCCTCAGATTAGGAGACCAAAACTGTACGCAATACTCCAGGTGTGGTCTCACCAAGACCCTGTACAAACTGCAGTCCCGCAGAGTATGGGCAACGCGGCTGAAGGAGGCCAGAGGGAGGGGGAGGTAGACAAGGATGAGGAGAGGGGTGTGGTCCCTGCTTCATCGAGGGTCTGATCCCACTCTCAACACAAACACTGGGCAGGCTGTAAGCAGGGATAACAAGTCGCCAGGTTTACAGAATGTGTTGAGCGGCACAATGGTGTAGTGGGTAGAGCTGCTGCCTCACAGCGTCAGAGACCCCGGTTCGATCCTCACGTCAGGTTGTATCTTCATGGAGATTCTTAGCTTTCGTCCCAGTGCTCCGGTTTCATCCCAAAGACATGCGGGTCGGAGAATTAATTGGCCACAATGTATTGCATCCTGTGTGCTGGGAGAGGGGAGTGATCCTGATGGGAATGCGGAGAGATTAAAATGGGGTTAATGGATGGTCAGCATGGACTCAGTTCATAAATTCGAAAGTGATAGGAGCAGAGTTAGGCCATTCGACCCATCAAGTCTACTCTTCCCCTCTTAACCCCATTCTCCTGCCTTCAAGATTCCAAAGGTCACCGATCACCTGTTCACACTAGTTCTGTCTTTTTCATCCACTCGACCCAAAACGTCACCCCTTCCTTCTCTCCAGAGATGCTGCCTGTCCCGCTGAGTTACTCCAGCATTTTGTGTCTATCTTCGGTGTAAACCAGCATCCGCAGTTCCTTCCTGTACTACACATTAGAACGTGTTCATTTTGATCAAACACCATGAGGTTTGTACACTCGTGGTCGACATGGATGGTCACAATCTTTCCTCTGGGGAAACTAGAAAGAGTAGGATTAAGCTGAGAGGGGAAAGATTTAATATGGATCCGTGGGGCATCTTTGTTGACACAAGAGGTTGTACGTACATGGAAGGAGCTGCTGGAAGAAGTGGTTGTGGTGGGTACAATTACAACATTTGGACAGGTTCAGGGATAGGAAAGGTTTGGCGGGATATGGGCTAAATGGAACTAGCTCAGATGAAAGATACAGCTTGGACTGGGATACCACAGAACTAATGTGACCAGGTGATCGATGGTCAGCTTGGACTTGGTTGCCCTTCAGTCCGAGTCCACGCTGCCCACCGGTCACCTGTTCACACTAGTCCTGTCTTTTTCATCCACTCACTGCACACTTTTTGAAAAAAAAAAATTCCATACAAAATTCAGAACAAACAAAAATACACGATCAAAGAATGCCTATATTGGCATTTTACAAACAAAGTTATCAAATTAAAATATTAACATTTTTATCAACAATACATTCAACCTCCCGCAGTGACCAGCGTTCATGGAAGGCCTCCACAGTCCCCGTGGACACCGTGCGTTCCCTCTCTAGGGACACACGAGCACGGACGTAGCCCCGGGAAAGGGGTAGGCAGCCATCGACTGCCCGCTGCCTGGACCTGAATGGCCATCTTGGCCAGGCCCAGGAGCAGACCGACAGCGAGACCCCCTCCTCCCTCCCGACTCTCCTACCCCCTGTATCCGGTGCCCAAAAATCAATAACGTCAGACTAAAGTGGAGCCAAAACTTGAGGAGCAGCCCCTTCAGATACTTCGAACAGGGGCTGCAACCCAGAGTGGCAATGTCTGGAAGCCAATTAACCTGCAAACCCACTAGGCTTGGTCAGGACCAAACCTGGGTCTCCAGCGATGTCAAGCAGTAGCTCTACCAGCTGGGTCACTGTGCCACCCATATTCCACTTGGGGCAGCCGATAATTCGAAAGACCACAAACAATGAACGTTCTAGTTCCAGGTAACACAGTCCCACCTCTCCTGCTGCAGCCAGGGACACTTTTCCTTTGTGTAGGAAGGAACTGCAGATGCTGGTTTAAACCACAGATTGACACAAAATGCTGGAGTGACTCAGCAGGACAGGCAGCGTCTCTGGAGAGAAGGAATGGGTGACGTTTCGGGTCGAGACCCTTCTTCAGACTGAAAGTCAGGGGAGGGGGAGATGCAGAGTTATGGAAGGGGAAGTTGTCAATAGACAATAGACAACAGGTGCAGGAGGAGGCCATTCGGCCCTTCGAGCCAGCACCGCCATTCAATGTGATCATGGCTGATCATCCCCAATCAGTACCCCGTTCCTGCCTTCTCCCCATATCCCCTGACTCCGCTATTTTTAAGAGCCCTATCTAGCTCTCTCTTGTAAGCATCCAGAGAACCTGCCTCCACCGCCCTCTGAGGCAGAGAATTCCACAGGCTCACCAGTCTCTGTGAGAAAAAGTGTTTCCTCATCTCCGTTCTAAATGGCTTACTCCTTATTCTTAAACTGTGGCCCCTGGTTCTGGACTCTCCCAACATCGGGAACATGTTTCCTGCCTCTAGTGTGTCCAAGCCCTTAACAATCTTATATATTTGTTGTCATTATATATGTTGTCAAAACGAGACATCAAAGGAGATGGAGATCAAGGCAAATGTAGAATAGATCATGGTTAGCTCGGAGAAGGTGACAACAAAGTAAAGAGAGATAAAATGTAATCGGGGGCTGTCTGACTGCTTGTTCCAATGAGCCTACTCCCTCTCTCTCCGCAGGTGTGAGACAGTCAAGGATGAGCAGCCCTCTGCCCGGGTTCATGGCCGGAGCCTCTGCAACGCTCCTGCTTATCTGTAAAAGGCAGCGTTTGTCGAGCGGAGACTGGTGAGGAGCAGCAAGTAGACACCTCTCCGGCGGCCAAATCTCGCAGGCTGTGGCACCGACTGTCCGACGCGGAGCGCAGGGCACGGCCACCGTGGTGGAGGACTCCTTCTTCTGAAGAACACGAAGGTTGTGATCTGGGGTCGAGCATGAATTGTGAAGCAGCAATGATGTGAAGAGGAACCACAGGCAGAGAGTCTCATTTAGTGCTTCAGCACCACACAGGTGTAACAGCAGCCGAGAGCAGCCTGCACTAAAACTGAGGGTAAACTCCTGTACACACACGTTCCTGCAAATCTCTGGTGGATGAGTGGCAAGACAATCAATAATATTTTTTTAAGGTTGGTATTTCATAATTAATTTAAATGTGAAGCACGAAACTTTATACTTTTATAAAATTATTTTGTATATAGTGCATATTTATAAATGTCTTGATGTGTGTAAACAAAAATCACCCATGGTTTTAACTTCATGGCAAAGTTTGAAAAAAAAATTTCCAAACAATGAAATCATTCTTGCTACATGATCATTTGTCTGTTTTATTCAGTAGCCGCTGGTTTCTCAGCTTTGGGTAGTTCGAAGTGAGGAACTTTTTCAGTCTTCACTGGATACTGAGCGGTAGCCTCAGATCCAGAGTGAACATTCATATCACAAGACACAGGGTTCAACATCTCTCTATTTTCCCTTCTGGGCTGCACACCTTTAGTGTAGAGATACAGCGCGGAAACAGGCCCTTTGGCCCACCGAGTCCATGCTGACCAGCGATCCCCGCACACTCGCACTAATCTACACTAGAGATATTTTTTACAATTATTCCAAGCCGATTAACCTACAAACCTGTACGTCTTTGGAGTGTGGGAGGAAACTGAAGATCTCGGAGAAAACCCACACAGGTGATGGGGAGAAAACGTACAAACTCCGTACAGACAGCACCCGTGGTCGGGATTGAAAGCGGGTCTCTGGCGCAGAGTAAGCACTGTCCCGAGTTACTAACGAACTCTCCCGAGTTTTCCTCTTGATTCAAACTTGGAGAATTACGTTAATAGCCATTTGTAGGTACTCGGGGCTATTTTTTTTACTTGTGGACATTTTTCAACATGTTGAAAGAATGTCCCGACTTAAAGCCCTGTCCCACGGTACGAGTTCATTCCAACAGCTCTCCCGAGTTTAAAAAAAAATCAAACTCGTGGCAAGCACGGAGAATGAACGTAGCTGGTTCGTCGGAGCTCGGGGACGTCTCTTAGCGGCTCGTAACGCTAACGGCAGGTACTCGGGAAGACTCGCTAACGGCAGGTAAACTCGGGAAGACTCGTGAAGATTTTTCAACACATTGAAAAATGTCCACGAGAGCCCCGAGTACCGACGAGCGACCATTACAGTAAATCTCCGAGTTCGAATCAGGGCAAACTCGGGAGAACTCTTGGAATGAACTCGTACCGTGGGACAGGGCTTTAACTGTGTGATTCCTTCCATCTCTTTCATCCATCCCACTCGTAGGCCAAGCTGAAATATTGCCACATACAGAGGCATCTGATAGCTCCCTGCATGAACAGTGGCAGACCACTGGTGTGTGATGGGGTGGTGCAGATGAAGCTCAACTCTCTGATCCTGGCAGTGTGTAACGGCATCGTACAGAGCAATCTTCACTCACTATCTGGCCCTACTTTATCTTGCACTAAATGCTATACCCCTTGGCCTTTAACTGTAGACAACATGATTGTAATCATTTATGGTCTTTTCTTTGTCTGGATAGCACTCAAACAAAGGCTTCTCACTATCTCGATACACATGACAATAAACTAAACTGAACCCACCACCCTTCATGTGTAAACTTGCCCCTCAGGTTCCTATTAAATCTTTCCCCTCTCACCTTAAACCTCTGCCCCCTAGTTCTTGATCGCCCGTCCTGGGTAAAACACCCGGATTCGCCCGACAGGATTGTTCATAGCAAAAGATTTGAGTATAGGAGCAGGGAGGTTCTACTGCAGTTGTACAGGGTCTTGGTGAGACCACACCTGGAGTATTGCGTACAGTTTTGGTCTCCAAATCTGAGGAAAGACATTCTTGCCATAGAGGGAGTGCAGAGAAGGTTCACCAGACTGATTCCTGGGATGTCAGGACTTTCATATGAAGAAAGACTGGATAGACTCGGCTTGTACTCGCTAGAATTTAGAAGATTGAGGGGGGATCTTATAGAAACTTACAAAATTCTTAAGGGGTTGGACAGGCTAGATGCAGGAAGATTGTTCCCGATGTTGGGGAAGTCCAGGACAAGGGGTCACAGTTTAAGGATAAAGGGGAAATACTTTAGGGCCGAGATGAGGAAAACATTTTTCACGCAGAGAATGGTGAATCTGGAATTCTCTGCCACAGAAGGTAGTTGAGGCCAGTTCATTGGCTATATTTAAGAGGGAGTTAGAAGTGGCCCTTGTGGCTAAAGGGATCAGGGGGTATGGAGAGAAGGCAGGTACAGGATACGGAGTTGGATGATCAGCCATGATCATATTGAATGGTGGCGCAGTCTCGAAGGGCTGAATGGCCTACGCCTGCACCTATTGTCTATGTTTCTATGTTTACACAACTCTATAAGATCACCCCTCAGCTTCCTGCACCTCAAGGATTAACGTCCCAGCCTGCCCAACCTGTCCTTGTAGTTCAAGGCCTCGAGTTGTGCCAACATCCCCGTGACTCTTCACTGGACTCGGGGAGCTTCACTCCGCGTCTGTCCCTGTGTTGGGAGTGTTTCTTCCGCTGATTCCTCCCGGCTCTGGGACGCCACAAGATTCCTAGTCTACACACATCTGCCTTACCCTCCACCCATCTCTGCTACCCGACTTCACCCCGATTCTCACCGTGCTGCCCCAGAGCCCGACCTCGGGGGAACCTGGGTCTCTCCCGCCCGCCCGCCCGCGCGTGAGCTGATGAAATCTGGAAGGAGATTTTGGAGCAGGAAGCTCTCCCACCCAGAGACACTGATCTGTGGAAGTTTCAGCTGCAGTGCACATGGAGAGAGGTCGGAAAGTAAATAAAGACCCCCCACAGTCTGACCACAAGCTGATTACAGTCTGACTATAGACCCACCACAGTCTGACCACAAGCTGATTACAGTCTGACTATAGACCAACTACAGTCTGACCACAAGCTGACTACAGTCTGACTATAGACCAACTAAAGTCTAACCACAAGCTGACTACAGTCAACAGTCTGACCACAAGCTGACTACAGTCTGACTATAGACCAACTACAGTCTGACCACAAGCTGACTACAGTCTGACTATAGACCAACTACAGTCTGACCACAAGCTGACTACAGTCTGACTATAGACCAACTACAGTCTGACCACAAGCTGACTACAGTCTGACTATAGACCAACTACAGTCTGACCACAAGCTGACTACAGTCTGACTATAGACCAACTACAGTCTGACCACAAGCTGACTACAGTCTGACTATAGACCAACTACAGTAACCACAAGCTGACTATAGACCAACTACAGTCTGACCACAAGCTGACTACAGTGACTATAGACCAACTAAAGTCTGACACAAGCTGACTACAGTCTGACCACAAGCTGACTGCAGCTCAACTACAAGTCGACCGGACAACTATACAGCGATGTGGCCAGAGGAGACTGTCTCAGGGGGACGACCCTGGCCCTGGCACCGGGGCCTGTGGGCCCGCGGATTACGGGGCTCTGATCTGGGAGCCGGACGCTGAATTCACTCCCAGGCAGGTGGGTTTTATCCGCTGCCCCAACAGGAGGTTGTGGCAAGGAGACGACCATCACTTAGCAAGGTTACAACATTTTGAGATTTTATAAATCAAGTCTACAATTTATCCCATCAGATGAAGCATAAAAATAAGTTTAATTTATTCATTTCACTTTCATATCTTCAGTATTAAAAAAGTTATGGCCATTTTCATACTCGAAAATTAGCATCTTGTTCCCAATTGCTTTTCCATTGACTTAACACAAAAGCTGTGATCAAGGACAGTCAAAAGCCCATAACTTTCTTAAAACTTTAGAGAACTTGTTGAAATTTTCAGTTATTATAGATTGAAGCATTCTGAAACAAATATAAAACATCTTACTTGGATGACCTGAAATTAAAGCATATAATTAGTTAATTACCTAATTGTAGCTAATTACAAAATTGGCCGTTGTGACAGAAATAGTAATAAACACCCAGACTGCCTTGAAAATTCAAAAATGTGATATTCTCAAGATCAGAACTTTAATATTATTGTATTATATGCTGTAAGTCCGTGACAGATAGGTACATAAATTACAATTTCTAGCAATAGACCAAGTCTTTATGGAGAAGATCAGTTGCTAGCTGGTACATTATAGACAATAGGTGCAGGAGTAGGCCATTTGGCCCTTCGAGCCAGCACTGCCATTCAATGTGATCATTCAATTTAATTACTAGATCTAAACATCTATCCATTTCTTAAGAAAAGGCACATTTTTTTAAATAGCTTAAGTATCCAAATAACAAACTAATCCCATTCACACAAGAATTCACAATATAACATGATTTTTAAATCTCTTAAAGTCATGAACTTATATGCCAAATTGAAGGAATTTAATGTTTAATTCCCATAAATTAATCTAGAACCATCCACTCTCAATATAATCAAAATAATTATTTTTTGCACAATACATATGACTAAAATTGTAGTATAAAAATATTGATTATGGATAAACAATTACACAGAATATAGACGATTTATGACATGATTGCCCAAAAAAAAGAGAATTTTAATCATCTTGCGAGTGGGTGTTTCTGGAATGCGATCGATTGGAACATTGCCGTTGCCGTGAATTTTAACGGCATATAGGCAGGCAAAGACATGGGCAAATCGTTTCAAGTTCAAGTGAGTTTATTGTCATGTGTCCCTGATAAGACAATGAAATTCTTGCTTTGTTTCAGCACAACAGAACAAAGCAAGAATTTCATTGTCCTATCAGGGACTCAATGACAATAAACGCATTTGAACTTGAAACAATTCGGCCACGTCTTTGCCTGCCTATATGCCGTTAAAATTCATGGCAACGGCAACGGCATGGTTTGGGGACTAAATAACACTTTCACGTCGTGCAATTAGACTTAAGACACCGCAAGAAGCAAGATTATATGTGAAATATACGACTTACCCTTTGTTTTGTCCTGATATTACGGTCCGTCACGTTGAAGGCGTTGAGGGCGTTCAAAGTCGCTTTTTACTTTAATCCAACTATTAAATTGTCCGGCGATTAAAAAAAAAACAGGAACGGAAGTCCGATCAATTTTTCTTCACCGACTAGCAGCCCGAGGAAATCCCTCTCCGACAAGCGATACAAACCTGCATTTTAATCCCTCCCCCCCCCTCAAAGGCGCCCTAGTCGCGCACACGGCCAGTGGCAGATCTGCAGCGCCGCTGAAGGTAGGTTTTGTAACATCGCTACAAATTCACTGGCTGTTTCCAAGAGAGAGTTAGATGGAGCTCTTAGGGCTAACAAAATCAGGGGACATGGGGAGAAAGCAGGAACGGGGTACTGATTGTGGATGTTCAGCCATGATCATATTGAATGGCGGTGCTGGCTCGAAGGGCCGAATGGCCTACTCCTGCACCTATTGTCTATGTTTCTAATCATATTCAGTGATGTTCCCCCTCTTTATCAGGGGAGTGAACCTCCCTCAATCCCAAATGTCATCCTGCCTGTCCTGACACTGTGATGCCCCCCCCCCCCCCCCCCCCCCCCAAGGGATCACCCCACATCCAGCCTGCCAAGCCCGCACACTATTTGACGTCTATACGTTTCAATGAGATAGAGTCATAGAATGATACACCAGGGAAACAGGCCCTTCGGCACAACTTGCCCACACCGGCCAACATGTCCCAACTACACTAATCCCACCTGCCTATGTTTGGTCCTAGTAGTAGGCCCCTCTCGGTCATGACTGACCATGGGTGATGCATCCTGGTCGGATGCAAGCCTGGGCAATGTAATACGGAGGACAGGCTGTTGCCCCATGCAGCATGTCCCCCCTCTCCACGTCGCTGATCGATCCAAAGGAACAGCAGGGCCGTTACAGTTTGGCACCAGCTCCGTCGCAGGAGCTGCCAGAGCGAGGTTGTAGACAACGACGAACTGTCTTAGGGGCTCAGACTCCGGACTTTCTTGAGGTTTACTCCTGGAGCCTTTTCCATGACTGGATATGGCCACAAGGCAGTGGA